>NC_092233.1:7747500-7750000 GCF_036320965.1 Panulirus ornatus | reverse complement strand
GGATCCACCAGCGGCCAGTCCTGGAAGAGTCTTGGGGTGGTGGATCCACCAGCGGGCAGTCCTGGAAGAGTTTTGAGGCTCTGGATCCATCAGCGGATGGTTCTTGAGGAATTTTGAGGGTCTAGATCCACCAGCGGTCGGTCCTGGAAGAGTCTTGGGGTTCTGGATCCACCAGCGGTCGGTCCTGGAAGAGTCTTGGGGTTCTGGATCCATCAGCGGATGGTTCTTGTGGAATTTTGAGGCTCTGGATCCACCAGCGGTCGGTCCTGGAAGAGTCTTGAGGCTCTGGATCCACCAGCGGTCGGTCCTGGAAGAGTCTTGAGGCTCTGGATCCATCAGCAGTCGGTCCTGGAAGAGTCTTGAGGTTCTGGATCCATCAGCAGTCGGTCCTGGAAGAGTCTTGAGGCTCTGGATCCATCAGCAGTCGGTCCTGGAAGAGTCTTGAGGCTCTGGATCCATCAGCAGTCGGTCCTGGAAGAGTCTTGAGGTTCTGGATCCATGAGCGGCCGGTCCTGGAAGAGTTTGGAGGCTCTGGACCCGTCCATCAGCAGTGGCGGGTCTCGGAAGATCCGCAAGAGCCTGTGGGTCCTGGATCCACCAGTGGCCGGTCCTGGAAGATCTTCAAGAGTCTTGAGGCTCTGGAACCATCAACGGCGGGTCCTGGAAGATTTCCAAGATCCATCGCTCTTCGCTATCTTTGTTCCCTCTGGAGTATATGTTTCGGTGTCGGGGGAAGAGACCTGTATATACTCGTAAGTGAACTGAGCTTTATATATATGAACTTTAGTGAACTGAGTCAGATCTTTAAGGCATGTGAAAAGCGACCTTTGACGGCCTCAAATCGGCACTTAGGTACAGCAGTCGGTGGTTCAAAAGCCTCGCCCAGATTCAGATGTACCTAAACCTAAACAAAATTTTACGGTCTGTCGACGCCACGACCACCCCGGCCTTGGAAGGAGGGGCAAACCAGCGTACGAACAAACCCTCGAAACTATGAATTTAAGGTAAGTTTTTAAGGGATGGAGAAATGATTTTAAGTATGCATTTGGACGGGAGATATATATATATATATATATATATACATCGGCGGGCGGAAAAAAAATGTTCGTGGCTCTGGCGATAGCAACGAGAAATAGGCAGACGCGAAGAAATGACTCAGACGAGGAAACTGATGGCCTTAATTAGTTCACCCGGGAGCCACAACATGACGGCAATGACAACACCTGATTGGCGGGGTGGCCATCATGTTTGATGATGACGTCAGAGTTGTGTTTTCCCCTGCGATGCTGTGTGAAGGGTTGTGTGTGGACGGTGCGTGTGAAGGGTTGTGTGTGGACGGTGCGTGTGAAGGGTTGTGTGTGGACGGTGCGCGTGAAGGGTTGTGTGTGGACGGTGTGCGTGAAGGGTTGTGTGTGGACGGTGCGTGAAGGGTTGTGTGTGGACGGTGCGTGAAGGGTTGTGTGTGGACGGTGCGTGAGAGGGAGGGAAGCCAGGGGGGGGGAGGTGAACACCTTGACTTGGATATGTATGTTTGTTGTCCTTTTTTATGTATGTGTAGATGTGTGCTTGTGCTGTACGGGAGGGAGTTGTACACTCTTGGGGTCCCCTATCTCTTGTGCTGTACGGGGTCAGGGGAGTTGTACACTCGTTTGGTCCCCGTCTCTTGTGCTGTACAGGGAGGGAGTTGTACATTGGGGTCCCCATCTCTTGTGCTATACGGGGAGGGAGTTGTACACACGTGGGGGCCACATCTCTTGTGCTGTACGGGGAGGGAGTTGTACACACGTGGGGGCCCCATCTCTTGTACTGTACGAGGAGGAGGGAGTTGTACACACGTAGGGTCCCCATCTCTTGTACTGTACGAGGAGGAGGGAGTTGTACACACGTGAGGTCCCCATCTCTTGAAATTTCTCAACTCTCATTCCTCATGTGATTATCTATAGTAATATAACTCAATATAATCCATTTCCCCAAGTCTGATAATATGAAACTATTTTTTCTAACAAAATTTCTTGCGTATGGTTTGTGGTGGTTAGGATTTTGTATTTTACTAAGACCTGTTTACTGTAGACATTTTGAAGTAGCGTTGTTTGCTTATGGTTTATCAAGATCACACAAGCATTTGAACCATATTTATATATTAACATTAACCTCAGGGTATTTTAACATTTGAGCTTGATAATGTTAGATACTGAATTCAGGATATTTTAACATTTAAATGTTTAAGTTTATATACTGACCTCAGGGTATTTTAACATGTGAACTTATTAAGTCTAGATACTAACTTCAGGATCATTTAACATCTGAATTTTGTATGAGTTTATACGTACCCCAGAATAATTTAACATCTGAACTTGTTAAATTTAGATAACCTTTTTTTTTAAACGTCTTAAATTGATAAGTTTACATATTAAGCTCATGACACTTTTTAACATCAAATAAGGACCACTTCTCTCCTGTCACATTTGCATTGTGTTAGATTCATTTCTTTATCAATTTC